>NC_060267.1:171326336-171352074 GCF_021613505.1 Equus quagga | reverse complement strand
TTTCTTTCTTTCTCTTTCTTTCTTTCTTTTTGAGAAGAATGACTTGAATGGATCCTCTAATTTATTCAGCATTCAACAACTATTTATGGGGTTCCTATGTGTGCCAAGCCCTGTGCAAGGCACTGTGATTCCAAGAGTGAAGGAGACAGAGCTCACCTTCATGGGAGGAGGCAGATAACGAAGTAAATAAATAAATAAACAAATAATTATAAAACAAAATAATTTTTAAAAATGAGCACAGAGCTGTGATAGGAGGGTGGGGTGAGGCCACATCAGACAGAATAGTCCACGTAGCCTGACTGAGAAGGAGATGAGAATTAAGCTGAGAAAGAGTCAGTTATGTGAAGAGCATTCCAGGCAAAAGGAATACATTGTGATGTCCCGGGAGGGAAAAGAGGCGGGTATTTTTGGAACTGACCCAAGGCTGATGAGCCTGGAATCTGGTGAGTGGAGTGGAAGACAAGGCACAATGATGTGAAGTGAGATAGGAAGACAGGGAAGATAAATCAGGGCAAGACCATATTTACATCCCTAAGGTGTCCGTGGTCATACTTGTTACATTACTAGGACTTCACGCAAGAACAGCTAACATTTAATAATAACTAGGAGCAATGGAGCACCTTACGATGTGTGTGGTGCTGTCCTAAGAGTGTGACATCTATAAATCATTTCTCTTCAAAACATCCCTGTGAGGCAGGTACAGTCATCATCCCCATTTTGCAGATGAGGAACCTGAGGCACAGAGAGGTTAAATAACTTCCCCAATGTCCCACAGCCAGTCAGATTAACCAGTGAAATTCAGACCTAGCCAGTCTAGCTCCAGGGCCTGCACTCTCAGTTGCTATGTTCTACACTCAGCTTCTGAAGGGACAGTTGACAAACGCAAATAATTGAGGGTGACTTCAACTGAGTCAGTTGCAGGTAGGCAGCCTGGGGCTAGAAGTTAGATTTAAAAACTTGATTCGAGTTAAGGAATTTTGGCTAGAATATATCATAGGTGATATATTCATAGGGGAAAATCTCCCTGACATTGGTCTTGGCAATGAGTTTTTTGATATGACACCAAAAGCAAAGGCAGTAAAAGCAAAAATATACAAATGGAACTACATTAATCTAAAAGCTTCTGCACAGCAAAGGAAAAAAAATCAACAATACGAAAAGGCAACTTGTAGAGTGGGAGAACATATTTGTAAATCATATATCTGATAAGCAGTTAATATCCAAAATATTTAAGGAACTTATATGACTCAGTGAAAAACCAAATAACCTGATTAAAAAATGGGCAGAGGATCTGAATAGACATTTTTCCAAAGAAGACATACAATGGCCAACAGGTAATGAGAACATGGTCAACATCACTAATCATCAGGGAAATCCAGATCAACCCACACTGAGATATCATCTCGTACCTGTTAGCTTGGCTTTTGTCAAAAAGACAAGAGATAGCAAGTGTTGTTAAAGATGTGGAGAAAAGATAGCCTTGTACACTGTTGATGGGAATGTAAATTGGTACATCTACTATGGAAAACAGTATGGAGGTTCCTCAAAAAGTTAAAAATAGAACTACCGTATGATCCAGCAGTCCCACTTCTTGGTTATAGATCTGAAGGAAACAAAATCAGGATCTTGAAGCGATATCTGTACTTGTATGCTCATTGTGGCATTATTCACATTAGCCAAAATATGAAAATAGCTTAAGTGTCAATGGATGAGTGGGTAAAGAAAATGTGGGATATTTTCTTTTATTGGGGTATAATTAACATATAACTTTATATCAGTTTCAGTTGCATAACATAATGATTCAAGATTTGTATGTACTATAAAATGATCCCCACAACAAGTCTAGTTAACATCCATCACCACACAGTCACAATATTTTTCTTGTGATGAGAACCTTTAAGATCTACTCTTTTAGTAAATTTAAAATATGTGATGCAGTGTTATTAACTATAATCACCATCCTGTACTACCATGGAAAATTATTCAGTCGTAAAAATAAGAAAATCCTGCTATTTGCAACACCATGGGTGACCCTGGAGGGCGTCACGTCAAGTGAATCAAGTCGGACAGAGAAAGACAAACACCGCATAGTATCACTTATATGTGGAATCCAAAGAAAAATAAAGTTACACTCAGAGAGGAAAAAAAAGAAACAGAAGAATGGTGGTTGCCAGGGGCTAGGAGGTGGGGGAAAGGAGAAGATGTTGGTCAAAGGGTACAAACTCCATTATAAGATGAATGAGTTCTGAGAATCTAATGTACAGCATGATGACTATAGTTAACACGACTGTATTGCATACTTGAAATTTGCCAAGACGGTAGATCTTAAGCGCTCTCACCAAAAAACGGGTGACCATGTGATGGGCGTGTTAATTAACTTGATTATGGTAATAATTTCACAATGTATTCATATATCAAATCATTACGCTAAGCACTTTAGATACATATAGTTTTGTCAATTATACCTCAACAAATCTGGGAGGAAAATCTGTCCTTAGATGCCCTAAGTTTTCATAAAAGCTGCAAGTCTCCTTAAAACTCCATCCGGTTCCCGCTCCTTTCTGCACCACCACCTCCAGCCTCCCCTTCTCCATCCTCTTCCCGACATCCCTGTTGTTCCTACTTCAAAATTTATTCTGTCTCCAGTTCAGGATTATTCAAATATTTACCTAAATCCTCCTCCTTGGTTGTAAATTATGATTGTGTCTTCTGAAATTTAAGAGAGAGAATATGGCTCAACATTTAATCTTTCATTGTTATCTAATAACTCATTTTTCTCTCAGAAGACATTTCGGTTCAGTTTGGAGATTCATGTAATTAGTAATTAGTGGTATCAGTGAATTCTGAATCCTTAAAGAACACTTGTCTAAATCCACATCCAGGCTGTTCTTCACCTTCCCTCTTTAAATGTGCTTCCACGCTGTTCTGCGTGTGCATGAATGTGTTTCCTGGGCAGGAACGTCTGTCCATTTTCTGGTTCCTGAGAACTGCAGGGAATTCTAGTTGGTTAATCCTGGGCCCAAGGCTGCAGGGCCCTCTGGTGAAGGTTATTAAGGGAAGTCCGTAGAGAATTAAACTGAAGGAGGCTCTGGCTACTGAGCATGACCCTGAGACTCTGCGGGTCTTCATCACCAGTACCTCATGGATGACATTTGATGGACGGGGGAAGTTGAGGGGGGACTGTTTTGCTAAGCTTAAAGAAGTGCAATTGATTCACAACTGGACAGAAGTCTCTAGCAAGACTACATAACGCTTCTGGGGATGATGTATCTATTAGGAATTTCCTAATTAATTAGTAAGGGCAGAGGTCTGACACACAACCTAGATTAGGAGCAAGACTTGGAGGGGTCAATAATAGGTATAGAAAAAGACGTAGGTGAGGCAGCCCCTCTGAAGACTGCAGTGGATCAGTGTCTGTAATGGGAGACCACTACCACTCCTGGGGCCAGCACTATCTCCAGCGTATCTATTACCAGAAACCCCTCTTTTCTATCAGGTTGTCAAACACCTTTTTGACCCACCTCTTAAATGTCGGAGTCCCCTAGGCGTTGTTCTCAGACTACCTCTTTTCCCAGTCTTCACATTCTCTCCCAGGGCGCTTCCTCACGCTGCGTTCCAGAGCATGCTGGTAACGGTATGTATTTTCAGCTGCCCGCCAGACTTGTCTTCTGATCTGCCCCAGCACCCTGACCTCAGCACATCGAAGGTGGAACACGTTATCTGCTCCTCCCCACCTCGAACCTTCTGTTCCTTCTGTATTTCCTATCTTGGAAAAATGACACTATCCTCTACTTAGTTGCCCAAGCAACGGTCTTTAGTGTCATCCTTGACTCCTCCTTCTCTCGTAGTCCAAGCTTGGTCTATTTTGCCTCCTGTTTTACCTTTCAGTGCTATTCGCTTATTTCTACTCCATGTCCACACCCTAGAGCATGCCATCACTGTCTCCTACCTGGACCACCCTAATCCACCCTTAAGACAGCTTAAAACCATTCAGTGCCTCATTATCATCACTAGGATCAACCACTTACCCCTTAACTTGGTGTACAGGCTTTATAATCCATCCAGTGAGTTTTAAAAATTGATTATATTCAAATTTTAATGCACTATGATTCCTTTATCAAATCATTTTTTATAGTGTCTTGTTCTTTGATCATTTGAAACTTCTATCTCCTTTTTTAAACATTTCATACAGAGATATTTTATACGCTGTATCCAAACTTTCCGTAGCTTCAATCCTTGTTTGTGGGAGGATCTTTACATCTGGTTTGTTGTTTCGGCTGACTCTCCCTCATGGTGCCTCATTCCCTTGTGTGATTCTTTTTCATTTTTAATTGTGACTTCATGTTGGGTCCAACTTAATCTGTGTGAACGCTGAGGAGTTAGAGAGTGTTTCCCTTTATTTCTATGAGGTGCCACAGGGTTTTATTAATCTTGAATGACTTTAATTTCTAGACTGAGTGGATTGCTGACCCATGAGTGTTGTAAATTTGGACTCTATACCTGAATGCAAGAGGGCCTAGGGTAGCACATTTTCTGGAGAGACTAGTTTAATTCCTATGATTATTGTTATTGCTGCTGCTGTCTTTTCTGCTCAGTACCATCAGAGCAGACAGAGGCTTCCAGGCTCCCTTTGCTGCAGGTGGATCACTTTACCCCTTATCTCACCAACGGTGCTGCTCTTTTCAAGGGTTTTGGCTTGATGTGAGAAACTTGGCCATATTTCCCACATTGTTCTTGAGCTTCAGGTTTATTCTTCCATTTCCTTGCAAACTAGTTAATCCTCAAGGCTTTGATTGCCAATCAGCATTTTCTCTTAGGGCTTCACAAGATTTTGTTCTTGGTTGTAGTACTTATGGGTTTTGTTTCTGGTTTTTACAATTTCAGCTTGTGCTATTTTGTTTCGACTTTAGGAAGACTTTCTCCTTATTTTTAACTCAGTTATATTTTTAAAAATATGTTTATTGTAACTTATTCAGGATCTAGTCATATCACAACGGGAAGGCATTTCAGGATTTCTGGTCTGCCAGGCTGTCAGAAGGGATGTCTCTTGCCTTAGACATCTTCATTTAATAATCATATCTTCTTTATTAGTTTCTGTGTTGAAGCTAAATAAAAATCTAGAAATTTTGTATGGGGATCGGAGGCAGGGGAGAAGTCATTTCAAAATCACTGATTTTCAGTTTCCAGAATCTACCTTAGTCAAAACTGAGACCACAATAAGTCCATCTCTGATCTTTTGACAACTTTCCTGTTCTCCCTGATTCCATAAAAACTATCAATTGGAAAAACTGTTTGGCATTTTCCTCTCTGTTTTCTTCAGCCCCTTCTATGTCATTCATGTGGATCTGGAAGGATTCTCATACTGTCTCCTCATCTCTCTTGGAATTCAGTTTTTCTTACCACCGGCTTGAAGATTATTCCTCTTAACATAGAAGGTAGAAGTCTTGTTAATATGCAAACTGTGGAAGAGTTGACTGCTGAAGCATTACCTTCTGAGCAGCTTATTTTGTCAACTTGAGAAACCCACAGGCTATGAGTCTTCTGGTCATCTGGCTTTAAGTCACTTAACTTGGTGCATGCCCTTTCTAACTTGACCTTCTGCAAGATGCTGACATCCGGGTGATTTTCTGGGCATCTACAGCTCCCTGGCCTCCCTTTCTGGGCGATCCTTGCTACTTCTTGGTGAGTTTCTTCTAAAGGACAGTGTGCTCTATTTTCCTGACGCCTGGCCCCCATGGCCAAGCTTTCTGTTTTGGTAGTGCAGTCACGAGAGCTCTAGGATCTGCATTCTACAAAGTAGGGCTCCTGCTAAGTGTTGCAAGATCCTGGTCTGGAGCACAAGAGTTGAAGCTTTAGGAGTGAAATATTTGTGTGTATGGGCAGCCTCTGGCAGGCCCTGCAAAGCTGGTCAGGAGAGGAAGGACAAAGGAGTTCAGCCTGTGCTCCTGGGCTCTGAGGTTGAGCCCCACCAGGTTTCAGGCAGAGCTGGCCGCGGAGGTGAGCGGTTACTATAGTGACCCTCTGAAGCTTGAAATGATAACACGACATCTAAGGCAGGAGCTTCTTGGTGGCTTGAGGCCTGATGCAGCTTTTAAGCTAGCAATTTTTTAGCTGTATGCCTCATCCTAGTGCCTCAAGTTTAAAGCAGTGGTCACACTAGGGTGCTCATGGTCGTTACTACTTAGCAGAGGCAGCCTATGTGGATTGAAGCAAGGATCAGGAAGAGCTGGCCGCTCAGGGACCCTGGCCTCTTCTTGTCATCTTGTCATTACTGCCACAGAGAATTGGGCAGGGATCCTGCTCACAGGGCCCCCAAAGGACAAAGGTAGATGGCATTTAGGTAATAGGGGGAGCCTTTGCTTGAATTCTGTCTGGAAGATATGACGTCAGAAAGATGAAGGAAAAGAAGAGGAAGGGTCTCATCCACCACTGTTTTTGCAGCGGCAGCAGCAGCTGAGAGCTGGCATCTGGGTGCAGCTCACAAGTCCAGCAGGAAATGGCATGGCATCAGACTTTTCTGCCTGCTTGTCTGTCTTCCCCTACTAGGGTAAGACTATTTTTTAGGGCAAGGGACACTGTGTTCTTTGTCTTAAAATCCTGACCGCCCCACTTCGCAGGTGTGGGGCCATGGGCAATTTCCTGAATCCCGCCAAGTCTTGGTTTCCTCACCTGTAAAATGGGGATGATAATAATAGTACCTAGTTTACAGTGTTGTTTTGAAGATCAGTGTGTGTTGAATGAATCATGAAATGAATGAAGTGCATTTTCCTTCCATTTTTATTCTCTTTCAAGAAGTTCAAGTTGGAGGGTCTTAATGTTGTCAAACTGTGTGGGACTGTGGGCAATGGTCAGAGTTGTCCCCATCAGGAGAGGCTGAAAGTAGAAGCCAGTGCCCCACCCTTCCTTGACCTCCCCACTGTCCCCTCTCCCACCTGAACCTCACGTTTTGGGAAGTGGGTAGGACTGGGGAACCCCATGCTGCTGAAAAACTGCCTTTAAAGTCTTCGGAACCAAAGGCGAGGAGCCAGAATCAAAGATCACTTTGTTTTTTGGAGTGTATCACTGGCTATTGTCCCCATCAAACAAAGCCCTTTCATCAGAGGTTCTTTAAAACACTTTTTTTCCCTCCTTTATTTTGCTTTGAAATAAGCTGGGCAACAATTAATTTCAGAGAGAGAGAGAGAAAGATAATTCAACAAGGATCTATTACTACTCTCAGCTTCTATTGCTGTAATGAAAATCTATTTCCTTTCCCTTTTGTGTCCCATATAATTTAATGCCCATTTTATTAATGGTCTGAAATAATTACGGAACCCTTTGTGATTCTCAAGTATGTTTCATTTAATTGTGCAATAAATGCCTAATCTCTTCCTCCATCTGAAGCTATTATGGCGTTAAAATTAACAATTATGCAGCAATGCGCCGGGGTCCATAGAAATCACTCCAGATAACTAGACATATATAAATCATTCATGAGAACAATTTCTGAAAAGAGACGGAGGGGAAAAAAATTGTGTTGAAAATGACATTGGGAAGCCAAGGGCCCAGCCTGTAAGAAGATAGTAATACCTTTAAAAAAATCTTTTTTCTTTCCTTTTTTGTTATTATTATTTTATTAATTGTGTATGTGGCATAGCCCTCCCCCCCACACACTTCTATTAGCCTGACAGATATTTTCAGAATTAATTAACTGTTAGCTCTGAGGATAAATTGTTCTTTATCAATTTCCCCCCCTCTGTCTTTCTTTCCTTTTATAGTTTTTCTTTTTCTTTCAGGCCAGCAATTACACTCCCTGCCTTTCTCCAGCAGCTCCTGTTCTGCACAGCTATCCAAATGGGGAAAGCGCTTTTTCTTTCAGCCCTATTCACTTCTCTCTTCTCCCTTGTGTGGGATTTAATAACCATGGCTGATAGGTTCACATTGGACAGAGAGGTTAAGTTTGTTGTCTCAGCACTTTGCTGACAGGGGACAGCACAGGAACTCTGTAACTTCTAACCAGCCCTGTGGGGCTGCCTGTGGCCTGGCCCACACAGGCTTAGCCTGTAAATAGTGTTCAGAAACCCGCAGCCCCAAACATCCTGATTACCTAAGAGCACTTCCATTGGCTCTGCTAAAGCCCGCCTCCATCTTTTAAAACATTCCTGAGCCCTAAGAGATTCCCAGCAAATATCCCCCAGCCCACGCCCCATCCCTCCCAAATGCATGCAAAGAAGCGATGGAGCAGGGTCAGAAAACCAAGCGCTGGCAGGGCCAGGCAGGAAATAGAGATGACCGAAGCGGGCGGGATGGAGACTGTGGCAAACGGGAGATTCCACGCCGCCTGAAGGGGGCAGCTGTTACCTAGCTTCCAGGGCCTGCTGCCTGTCGGGATGATGTGGCCAACTCTTCTGATATTTCAAGAGAAGCCTGAAATTTTATTGTGGAACCTACCAACGAATTGTTGACAACCAATTCAGAAAATTGAAAACATTGTGGGCTAACTGGGCAGGATGGATTCTGGCTGGGGCTGCTACTTTTGGGCCCCTGCTCTTAAGGATTGCTGTTTATTTCCAGAATTTTGGCCAGCAGAAGGTTCCTAGAAGGGACACCCTGTGCCTTGGCTGTCCATGCTTCACAGACCCTAGGCTTGGGTCTTTTGAGTCCAAGGAATGCCCGAGGTTGTTCTGAAGGTTGAGTTCCATAATGAAGAGGGTATTGGGGGAGGGGTCACATTTGAGTTCCTGTCGAGTGTCACCAATTCTAAATCATCAGTTTAAGCACTGAAGAATCATCAGGGTTGTAGTGAAGGTGACAAGACCGTCTGTGCTCATGTTCCTGATGATTTCACAAGTGATTTGGCTAAGTATTAATTGAAGGCTCCTGGGATTTGGAGCCCAAATGTGCCTGGTGCGATGATGCCAGAAATATGGGCTCTGCTGACAGTTAACATTTATGGAGGGCATACTACATATTCGACCCCAATCCATGTAATTGATATGGGATTAATGCATTTACTCTTCTTCATAACCTTATTAGGTAGGTATTATTATCATTGCTATTTTGCAGGTGAAGAAATTGAGACGTTAAGGAAGAGCACCAGACAATTGAGCATAAACAGCAAATGCAAGATTCAAACCCATGCCCATGACCCCAGAGCTATTAACCACCGTGCTCAAATACCTCCCTGCTTGGGGCCTGGTAGAACTGAGCAAGACCAAACACAAAGGTAGGACACGACAGGAGAAAATTTAGTAAATAATAGTAACAAAACCACATCTGTACAGAACGAAACAGTTCATAAATGTTTCACTGTTCATTATCTAACTGGGAGACAAATTTTAACTGCTATGAGCAACACACTGATGAACATCTCAATATCATTGCACTTCTCTCTTTATATACTGTCAAGATTATTTTGTTAAAACTAAGTAATGGTGATGGCATTCTTTTATCAAAGGATATTCAAATTTATAAGGATTTTAAATATATATCATTGAATTGCCCTCCAGATAATTTGTGCGTACATCCCCCAACAGACCTGCCATCATTTTTACTGGCTGCATAGTATTCCTTCACAGGGTGCAGAAATACTCGTGTCGAACTTCAAGGTTTTCATCTAGCTTTCATTTAAACTTTTCTTCTAAAACTAATTCTGGTTCTTTCTCCCAAGATTAAGTGAAAAGCCACCTTGATTCATGCTGAAACTTTCCTATGGAATAACAACATTCACCGGGCTGGCGCTTTGGAACATGGAGGAAGTTTGACATCCAAATCCCATAAAAGAGTCCTTCTACCATTTCAATATTCTTTAATTTCCTGCTTCTATGAATAAAAGGGTAGGAGTTAGGTTGCCTTCTTAGTAGTTCCAGCTAGTTCCTTTACCATAGTCTTTGTCTCTTTTTATATGCACTATCCCTGGTTTTCTCCTCCAGCCACAAAGCGGCAGCGTGCCTGCACATTTGCATGTGTGAGGCCGGGAACCACCTGTACTAATGTTTCCGTTCAGAATTTTGTGATTTTCCTGGTCAGTGGGATCTAAACTAGTATTCAACAGATAGCGCCACTCGATTGTCACCAAACTCCTGACTCAGATTTCTAACTCTGTAAGTGTTGCTTAAGATAAAATGCCTTTTAAGGAAATCCATTAAACGTTTGAAAAGAATACACACTTCTAAACAATAAATCACATGGGAGCTGCTTTAGGTTGTGGAATATCTCTCTCACCCCAGAAGACCTTTAAAAAATAGGCTAATAATAAAAGCTGACATTTATTGAGCACTTATGATCTGCGAGGCACTGGGCTTTGCAAGCATTAATTTATTTGCTTTCACAGTAATCCTACGAGGCAGGTCTTTTTTTTTTTTTTTTTTTTTTTTATCCTCTTTAACAGATAAGCAACCAAAGCTTAGAGAGTTTAAGTAATTTGCCCAAGGTGACACAGGTAGCAAATGGAACAGCCTGGAGCCTTCTCTTCATCACGGTGTTAGAGCGTGAGGGTCTTGATTGCTGTGGAAATAGTTCTAGGGACAAAGGCGGCCCATCTCCAGGCCACAGAGAATGTTGAAATGAGCGCAGACGCCCTTATCCACGTATAGCCCGTGAGTTTCGAGGAGTAGCTATGTGGTTTTGAGATTCATTTAACAGCCCGATGGGACTCTAGCGAATGGACACCAGAGCCGCAGGGCCTCCCATCCCATTGCTGCCGGCCTGGCGTCCGGAGGGGCTTCTCTGAGCCTGCTGCGGTCTCCGGAATGGTAATATATTACTCTCAGAGGCGGAATTCAGAGGCGACACGTTATTACCTTTCCCAGCAATTGTTTTGTTTAATTTCCATTTTAAAATTTATTTCCTGTGAGAATGAACGGACTGGAATTCATTTGTGCAGGGAGAGAAGGTGAATTTCTTATTAACTCTCCCAGGTAGTGGGCAGCTGCAGCCCGGGCTGCGGGGAGGTCTTGAATGTGCGGGGCGGCCGGGCGGAAGGCGGTGTGCTGTGTCCCTGGGCGACGTGGTCCCGAGGGCAGCCCCCTGGTTGAAGTTTTATACAAAAATCTAGACGAGACAGCTCCTTGCATTGGAAACAGAATCCTGTGTTTTCCCTTGTCTGGAACAGAGACCGTATTAAGAAAAAAACGATTTTAAGCAATTGTAAGAATCCTTTTCTTGAAAAAAGTTTATCTTCCTTCCTATGGTTGGCAGATGTGACATTGGCAGATGTGACGCTGGCGATTGAAAGCTGAGACTTGTATAAAGACTCAAAGGAGTGGAAGATGTCAAGACGTCTTGCTCATCTCTCTGCCTGTGAACATATCTGAGTGGGACCCTCGGCAACTGGACCTTTATTCTGTTGTGGCCTTGGCCCTCATTTCCCTGATGTCCTTCTTCTCGGATACGCTTGGATGGCTCAGATCCTGTAGATTTTAAAACCTCAAAGCCTACTCTCTAAACACTGCCTTCCAACCAGTGGCCAAGTGTTTGTCTGTCCTCATTCACAGTATACCTGGCGCCCATCCCTGCCTTTCTGCATCTTCTGCCCGTGCCTTGTTTCAAGTTCTCACCCCGTCCTTCAAGAGACCCCATTGTGAGCCTTCTGCCTCCGGTCCCTGGCCTTTGAGGCTCTCTTGCACACTGGCACCAGATTCGTCTTCCCAAAGCTTGGCTTTGGTGGTCTCATGCTTCTTCAAAACCTCTGATGCTTCTCATTGGGTAAGACAAACGTCTTAGCTTGGCATCGGATGGTGTTGCAACAGTATTTCCCCACGACCTAGTCTCCTCTGACTCAAAGCAACTGCTCCTCTTGCCAGTGTCCCTACAAGTGTCCTGGGCCTTCATCCCTCTAAGTCCAGAGGCAAGACTGAAAAATATTCAGAGGCCACACAGACCGTTTGAAGGAAGGGCAGGTGATAAATGATATCCAACTCTTGGTCTCAGTTTAGGGAGGAAAAATAAAAGTTTGTGGATTCCGGAGATTTAGACAACATACATCTCCTGTCAAGGGGGCAGCTGCTACTGAGACTCAGCTAGTGTTCCCATGTAGGTATTCTCTTCCAACATTTCTTAGAAAGTGTAGACGTTTCTCTGAATCCTGAATCCAGATAAAAATCAATCAAGAAATCTGGAAAATAGGAAAAAGTATTACAATTCTTTGGCAAGAATTAAAGTTTAACAATCAATACAGAGACGTAACTGGTTCAAAAGAATCCACTGATGTCAAGTTGAACACCAGCAGGAAATTCTGACACGTGGAGTCAAAGGTTATGGTTGACTTCAGGGAATCAGGACAGGAGCGCGCAGGAGAGACGTGATCAAGATCTAATTAACCCTTATCATGTAATGAGTCTGTCTTACCTTTAGCTGGTCACCGCATTTGAAGCGTTTGTTACCTTGTCTGCTGCTTACAGTGAGTCAACTTTGCAAATAAAATAAATATTAAATTTATACAGATATATACTTAATACAAATCCTACGAATAATGTGCTGAAAGAGAACAGATTCGGAAGCAAAGTCAATCCTTAAATCGGCAATTTTCACACCTGATTCTGTGTAGTGTTAGTATCTTGCTAGGAGATCTATTTGAATACTACCAATGATTTTCTCAGGTCTTTTCCAGCGTTTCCTATGACCTACATTTATTTTTAAATACTCCTATGCTTAATATTTATTATTTATTAAAGAAAACATCTGAAAATATCCACAATAAGTAATGATTATGAAGAATTTTGAAGAAATTTTAAGAATAACATGATTTGAGGGCAATTTCTGAGAATTCATAGGAATTCCAATTTCTCTTATTCCTGAATCCCAAATATTAATATCTATGAAGAATTTGGAAACCTGGACTCAGCTGATAGCTGCCAGGAGGAATAGAGGGTGGGCTGAGTGCTGTTGGATCTCCTGATTTACAAAGGAATTTAGAAATGTGGACATTTTTGTAAAAATCTGCCAAGTTTTAAATTGGAGTATTTTACAATGTTCAATTTTTGTGCTCTGAGTTGTTGATCTCAGTGTTTCCTCTACTTAGAACATCCTTCCTCTCTCCGCATTTTTAGCCCTACCAACAAAGTATTTCCCATTGGTCAATCCATCTCCTCTCAGATGTCAGCCCTTTCCAGAAGGCTCCTTCTTTCTCCTCCACTCTGCAACCCTTAGAGCTCTCTGGGCCATTCCCGTCCTGCTGGGCATCGCGAATATCTGGGTCCACATCTAACAGCAGAATTTACATTCTTACCTGGTTGGAACTGTACTTTATTCATACTTGGATGACTCATAGACCCAAATACTGCAGGGACTCAATAAATATTTGAGTAAATGGGTGAAAGAAGGTACCAGCCTTCTGGATCATGAACTCACAAATCCTAGATTCTGACCCCCCAAGACTCATCACCAGAAGACATATAACATTTCAATCAGTGGCCACTTCCAGGGAATGAAGGTTGGCCAAAGGCCAAACAGGGAATTGCAATTAGCAAATTCATGAATATCTTGTTTACATTTCAAACAAGCTCATAGCTTGGTTTCTGTATCTAAAAGATTGTGCTTTATTTATAGACCACTAATGACTATTATTAAGTGGAATTGTGGTTGAGTTTCACAAATGTTACAACTGGAGAACAAACTCAATCCACCCTCTTGTATGGAAATTACTCTCATCAGAGCATAATGACTAACTAAAGAGTTATTTGTCTATTCAATTGCAGGGCAGAGAAGGGTAATGAGTTTACTGGCTCAGGCTCCATTCTTCCAGGAGTTAGTGGGAGGGAACTTTTGGTCTTTAGACACAAAGGTCCAGTTCTTAAGACGTCTCAGCTGACTTCCCAAGAATCCGCTCCCCGGACCCTCTCGCTGTAAGAACAGGAAGTTAATTATCCCTTCATTTCCCTCACATTCATCATAGAGCCTTGAACTTAGTGTTTAAGAAATGCTGAGGGGGCCGGCCCTGTGGTCGAGTGGTTAAGTTTTCTCGCTCCACTTCGGCAGCCCAGGGTTTTGCAGATTTGGATCCTGGGCACGGATATGGCACCGCTCATCAAGTCTTGCTAAGGTGACATCCCACATGTCACAACTAGAATATACAATTATATACTGAGGAACTTTTGGGAGAAGAAGGAAAAAAAATAGGATACAATCCGTCCCTTGAAGAGCTCACATTCTTGTGAGAGAACATTCTCACTCATTTTATAGATGAATGTGTGGTGATATGTAACTCAGCGTGGTAAATGTTAGAACAGCGCAGGACCTCATCACGTTGGGCATTCCCCCACTGTACCTTGTGTTAACTTTAATAATTGCTCTGTATTGGAGTTGATTGTTTTCACGTTAGTTGCCCCACTACACGGTGGTAACTCGAGGGCACAGTAGGCTTTCCATGAGGGTTGAATGAATGAATAAATGAGCAGAGTGTCATGGGTCTCTGTTGCTGCAAGCTTACGCTGCCTTCAGAGAGTGGAAGGAGTAAAGCAGCCTGCCTGGAAGTCTGCCAGTGTGTCTAATGGGCTCCAACGGGGAAGCACGTTCAGCCTTCCAGGGAAGCTTCAGGGACCACCGCTCATTTAGAGAAGGGAGCTTGGCTGACAGTTCCCTACAAGGCAGGTGCCTCCAGACTGGGCATCCTGATCTGAAATGCCCACTGCAAATCAATATACCAACATTCTAATGACTCTGTGAGGGTCATTTCATTGGTATAATTGGCTTCTCTGAAGCCCATCAACTCCTGACTTTGGTCAGATCAAGTATCTAAGTTGGCAAAGCTGAGGATCAGGTTTTGGTGCCAAAAGGATCATTTGAGCTGAAGCAGCTTGTATTTCACCTTCCATGCCGCCTGGAGAAAGCCATTTGCATAGGAAGGAATGAGGCCAACAAACAAAGAAAAGCAGAGTTGAGAGAGTTGACTCCCTGATAACATTGTCCCTGGATCTAGCTGTGCCTGAAAATAGCTATCCTTTGGACTCTTCATTTATGGCAACCAATAAATTCTTCCCCCTTCTTTTTTTAGTTTAAGTTCAGTTTCTATCACTCGCATCCAGAAAAGCCCTGAACAGTATAATCTTCTGTTCCTACTTCTAAGAACTTCTTAGAAAATCCCAGTATAGGTTAAGTACCTGTGCTTTGGAGTGAGACCAATCTGGTTTCAAACTCTGACCACTGCATTGTTGAGTCTGTCTATTACAGCAGCTCAGCCTCTTACTCTAACTAATACACCAAGTAGAAAATGATTTAGGCCTCAAGTGAGGTGGTGGCAATGATGACAGAAAGAAGGAGCCAGAGTTGAGTGCCTTTAAGGAGCTAGAATGGACAGAACATGGTAGTTTATTATACGTATGAGAGTAAAGGGGTGAGGGAGGGAGGAGTTGAGGAGAAGTCTTGGTTTCTGGCTTGAGTGACTGGTGGACGGTGGTGCCCAGGGCCAGCTCCATGGGCATGCTTCACGTACCCCGGGAAGGCCTCTGTCCCAGCAAACTTCCAGATGGGCTGCTCTGCTCCTTCTGTTCTCCAAAAGCACAGTGAGTTTGAAGTGTTACCGTTCCTGAAGGGCTGGAACACTCTTGTTCTTTTATTTATTCATTCAACCATTATTGAAAGACTGCTTGAGGTACCGGCTTGACCTAGTATCAGGACACAAATTGATTAGGCACATTCTCTTTCTTCGAGTTCCTCACAGTGTAGTGGGAGCGACTAATGAGAAGACAATAAACTCCAGTAACGGAGCAGTGGAAGCTCTTAATTAAAGTCACACAGGGCCCCACACTTGGTTTAATTCATCTGCTATTGCTGTCTTGTAATTCCTAACAGCTTTGGAACGTGGGGCTCTCTATTTTAATTTTGAACCACATTACGTAGCCAGCTCTGTGTAGCGTTCACTTAGGGCAAGATGGCAGAAGGACAGTTTTGGGGTGAAAGATACGGGGTTTGGTTTGGAAGTCTAAAGGTGGCACGCTGACAGGAGTGGTCTGGCATGGCTGTTGGGAGAAAGGGCAGCAGTGGGAGTGGTCAGACTTCTAGAGTTTGGGGGCGAGGTTTGTGAATTTCTTGTGGGCCAAGAGGATGCAGGCCCCCTGGGCTGTTGTTATGGAAACAGAGGGATCATAACCCCCCTGTCTCCTGGGAGTGTTTCCTCTAGTTTCTGAAGACCCCACTGATAAGTAACCAGACATGCTTATGGGGGACGAACAAGAGAGCGAGGACAAAAATGAGGCAAATTTCCGGATGGAGATTTGTAGCAGGAAGGTTAATGTTCTCAATATCTTGCTCATACAGATGCTGTGAAAAGAACAGAAATGACTGCCCTTCCCCTGCTGCTGTATTCCTTGGCAGATAATATTTTGTTTGTTTGTTTTTGTTCCAGCAATTCGACAATTTGACTGTGATCCTATATCCGTCTGGCAGCAGGACTCGAAGCAGTCCTATGCCGCTTATTGGGGGAGTGCCCAATATTTTATCAGGAAAATGAAAAAAAGTATCTTTTGATTGATTCCATTTGTGAGCCGGAGCATTTTGAGGCATAGGGCAAAGGGTCCTGGCTCTGAAGTCAGGCATCTCAAGTTCAAGTCCAGGTTCCACCAGTTGCAAGCTGAGTGATCTTGGACAGGTCTCCAAGCACGTTTCCTTACCTGTGAAAAGTATGCACCTTACTGCATGTGGTAAGGATTGGAAGTGAGAGCGACAGGATATTGAATGGTTGACAAAGCTGGGGAAAAAGGCTGGTACATTTTAAGAGATCTGAGAAGAGCTTGTTAAGAGGTGGCCAAACGGGTCTAGTAAACTTGTCTTCCAACAGCCTGTATAATAGACGCTTAGAAGGTGCGTTGAGGAAGAATCTGGAAGGGAATTTGTAGGCAGAGAGGACTCAGAGGGGAGGGTCAGTAGTGCTCCTACCTCAGCCGAGTGAGGAGCAACCCAAAAGGATGACTTAGAGAGATTGGGGTGCTGAAAAGGAGGGGAGACTCTCGTTTCACTCCCTGTGCTGTTGGCAGAGTGTGACTTGAGAGAGCTCTGGGGAGACCTTCATATGTCACCTGAAGTTTGAGGGGCCTGGAAACTGCTGCCCTGCCCAGAGCAATGAAAGGGGAGACTGAATGAAGAGAGGGCAGCTAAGGGAATGACTTCCACGTCACTGGTGGCCAAGGGTTAGTGAGCTTCCGTATGGGCTCCGGGGATGTTTTGAAAAGACCACTGCGAGAGAGCTATTTTCTGCAAAGGGAGTTTGCTGAACGGCCTAGGGCTTTATCATTGAAGCAAGAGCTTAGGATGTTTGCAAGAGGTCAGCTAAAGAGAACATCATCTTCATCAGGAAATGAAAGAGCACACACGTCCTCACCTGTGTGTTGGGCACTCTGTGAAAGAGAGGGACAGGATTTCAGCTCCTGCAATGACAAGGACATTTAACAACCAAAGGAGATTTACCAACAGTTCCACCTAAGTTAGAAAGGTATTTGCCCACTTTTTCTCTAATTCCTCCTTCCTGATCTGACCCCAGGGAGCTTAGAAGGTGGAGGGGATTGGAGCAACGAAAAATAAAAAAACTGCCTTCCCCATTTCTCCAGCACAGAGCTTAGACGTGAACTTGGAGGTGGGGGGCAGGAAGGTAGAAGAAAAGATATAAATGAAGTGACATTTGAATTGCACGAAAGATTTGATTTTAAATTGGACTTGACGTTTTTCTTTCAACTTTTAATTGTGGAAAATCTCAAACACATACAAAAGTAGAGCAAAGAGAAAGTAGACTTTCAAGTACCTATCACTCGGTTTCAATAATTTGTGGCCAATATTGTTTCATTTATAATCCTAACTGCTCCTCATCTCCTCCATGATTTTGAAGCAAATCCTAGTCATTATTCCATTTCATCTCTTAAAGTTCTCAAGAGTATCTAAGATATAAGACTTTTTTATTTAAGCACTACCACAATATCATCACACCTAAGAATTTGACAGTAATTCCTTAATATCATCAAATATCCAGTCAGTGTTTAAGTTTCTCCATCTGTCTCGTGGGTTCGTTTGAAGTAGGATCCAAACTCCATATATTGCAATAGGTTTGTTGGTCTTTGTATTAGTTTCCTAGGTCTGCGGTAACAAAGCACCACAAACTGGGCAGCTTAAACAACAGAAACTTATTGTCTCACAGTTCTGGAGGCTGGAAGTACAAACTCAAGATGTCAGCAGGGCCCTGCTTCCTCCAAAGCCGCTGGGAGAGGATCCTCACCTCTTCCAGCTTCTGGTAGCTGCGGGCATTACTTCGCGTTGGCAGCTTAACTTCAATCTCTCCCTCTGTCTTCCTAGGCTGTCTTCCCTCCTTGTGTCCCGTCTTCGTGTCTCTTCTCTTCCTGTCAGGACACAGTCGTATTGGATTAGGGCCCAGCATAATGACCTCATCTTTGC
Source organism: Equus quagga (assembly GCF_021613505.1). Classification (NCBI taxonomy): domain Eukaryota; kingdom Metazoa; phylum Chordata; class Mammalia; order Perissodactyla; family Equidae; genus Equus; species Equus quagga. The sequence continues at coordinate 171,333,720 of NC_060267.1, read as the reverse complement.
TGCATGACATTGCGAAGACTCTATTTCCAAGTAAGCTCACGTTCACAGGTGCCAGGGGTTAGGATTTCAACGCATCTTTTTGGGGAGACACAATTCAACCCATAATAGTGTTTTAAGATGTTTCAATTTATTGATTTCCCATCCATCTTTTTTTTTTTCCCCTTGAAGTTTTTCTGTTAAAGAAACTGAGTCATACCTTCCATAGAGCATCTCACATTCTGAATTTTCCTGCACATTCTCGTAGTGTCATTTAGCACATTTCTCTACAAACTAGTGGTTAGATCGAGAGGCTCTATCTCATGCAGGTTTGATTTTCCCCAAGAAATGTTGTATTGCAGATGTTGTATTACTTCCGTCAGGAGACACGTAACGTTTAGTTTGGACTGGACTTTTCAATATCAGAAAATAAGAATTTTTACATGTGAAAGTGACAAGCAATCTGTGGAATCTGCCTGTGATGTTACCCAGAGCCGGGGAAGGAAGTTCCGGTATGGAGTTTTGAGGAAAGTGGTACAAAAAGAAGAAAGTCGTCTCTGGACCATACCTTAGTCATGATACAGAGCAAAGGCTCTGCTGCCAGAATGCTTGGGTTTGAATCCAAGCTCCTTTATTTTCTATCTGTGTGATCTTAGGCAAGTAATTTAACCTCTCTGTGCCTCAGTTTTCTCATCTGTGAGATGGAGATACTTATGGGGTTATTGGGAGGATGGAGTGAATTAACATAATGTAAAATATTTATGACAGGGCCCAGCACATAGTAAGTACTATATGTGTTGGCTCTATTATTGCTGGTATTGTGGTAGCTGTTGTTAATGTGCTGGTATTCATAGATGTTCACAAATGCTAGCTATTTATATAAAGATTTCTAATAAAGTTTCATATAAAATGATATTGGGGGCCCCAATGAGATCCAAGGTGGGTCTTACCCATCAAATCTACTCTTCGGCTAAATAATAAAGTAGGGAAGTTAGAGAAATCGGCCTCTTTTACCTTCCCATCCTCCTTTCTTCCCCTCTCTTCCCCCCTGCAATATTTTTTCTCGCCACTAACGTTCTTGGGCAGGGCCTGAGCCAATGTGGAAGCAGCCTTGCCCCTGGATCCAGGGTTCTCACCTCAACTCCGCCATCATCTACGTAAGTGCCCTTGGGCAAATCCAGGCAACTCTGCATCTTTGTCCTCACCTGCAAAATGACAGGGTAACATAATTTCCATTCTAAAAATTAAATGTTCCCTGCCTTATCAGAAGGTCTTTAACAGCTCTTCGCTCTGAACAGGCCGTGTGCTGGACTAGGGAACTTGGATAGTCACCTGCGACAGAACGCCTTCCTTCTCCATTAATATCTGGGTCTCCCCACGCCCTTCACCTTCTCTGCCCTGGTTCTAGGATGGCCCAGGTCTCCACTTCAGGTCGGTAGTGACACAAGACATGGGAAGAGGAGGGGTAAATATTCAACATAGCGATCTGGTCTGAATGCTAAAGAATGACTTCTAAAGCCTTTGATTTAAATTTCTTTAACAAACACCTATATTTCATTTGTGTTCTTCCAAGCATGGTTCAAAGAACTTTACCAAATTAACCAATTTAATTCTTGCAAGAACCCTCTGAGGTAGGTACGAATACTATTCTAATTTACAGCTATGGAAACTGAGACACATAGATTGAAACCTGCCTAAATCACACAGCGAAGGTCAAAGTATATTAAAAACAAACAAAAAACAGTTAAAAACACCTCATAAAAATGTAAGTGGATATATATAAAAATTTGACCCATTAATAAGGGGACTAGCAGGATGGTAAATGTGGTTCAAAGAGTATTTGGAAAATAGAGATTTATATCATTAGTTGGGAAAGGCATGCTAAGTAAGTTTGCTAAATAAGAGACAAAACTGGTTAATGTCTCATAGGGCAATAAAACTGTAACCTTTGGAGTTGTCTTTCCTATAAGACAGAAATTATTTCCATCTCTTGACAACAATTTATAAATTAATATGTAACCACAGAGAGTCTGGGTCTTAATAAGTAAAACGTGGTAATTCAAACAATGGTTATTCTCCTAGAGAATTAAATAGTCTGCCAGTGGACCTGTTAGATGAGGCTCCCATGTTATATCAAAAAGAGATGCAGTTAGCCTTTTGTCTCATTTCCGCATTTTGGATTACCACCCAGCAGTTTGGTAATTAGAGCTTGAATTGGAACCACCACGTTACCTTGCATCTCTAAATGATGGCATTCCCCTCCCCAATCAAGTCATGGCCAATAAGAATTTTCATGGTAAAATGCTTTTTAAAAAATTCTTTTATAAAACAGAACACTAGGTTGCTTTTGTAATCTGCATATCGTAAAAGCACATCCACTTCCAAAGGCCTGCATTTTTGAGAAAACTCAATTCTCCTGTGATTCCCCCTTCTGTTCCATTCAGTGGGGGAAGGAGGGAGGTGGGAAAATCTGTTCCTGGGAAGATTAAACATTCTGAAACTTCACGTAAAGCTCTGATTGGGGTAGAGGCTGGCTGTCTTTGAAGAGGAAATGGAGACAGAGAATGCGTGGATCTTCCTAAGACACCCTCATGCGTTCATCTATTAGAGTCCTCCTTTTCCATCTTGAAGAAACTGACCTCTAGTTTCTTAAATATATTTATTCTGCTTATCTAAAAACATTATATAAACAACAAATTGATAAATACTATGTAAAAGGTATCGTGTTGGCTGAGGCCTGGCTGGTGGGAGTGGGGGTGGTAGATGTAGTATTTAGAGAATTGTGTATTAAATACAGTGAATTATTTATTTCTTAAAAAAACAGATCCACCAAGTGTCTTTCAATATGCTACGTTCCCGAGAGATTTTTTCAAAACCCAGACTCCTTGGTGATCTGTCCTTTATCAGCTTAGTTGTTTAATTCCTGCTGCCCTTTTATTGATTCTGGGCATGTGTTATCTTAGTAAGGGTTGGTTTCTGTCAATTTCCTCTCATTCATTGTTATTGGGACTATATTTAAGATCTTCCATCTCTGTGGGTTTGTTTGAGACCCACCACCAAATTCATGGAATAATTATCTCTTTCGTGATGTCTCTGTTGCTAAGTGCCTCACACAGAAAGGTAAGTGTTCTCTATCTGAAAACGGGAGTAAATCACCTCTGTTCATTACTGCATCTTCTAGGGACCCTTGATTTCATATCATAATTTAGTCTTGAAAATGTTTCCTGACGAAAGTGCAGGTAGGCAGAAAGATGACTCTATCCATCTGTAGAAACTTGGAAAACAGGGATATGGATGAAATTAAAGTTAACTAAAAATGAACGGTAAGGAAAGGATTTGAGAGAAAACTTTAAAAGGTGAAATATTATATTCATTGGTACGAGTTAAGTTATAGGACCCTAAGCAAAAATGCAGAAAGGTCCTCTGTCCCTTGGCAAATAGGTATCAAAGGTCAAGCTGGATTATTTGTAAAGAACAAGCAAGATGTGAATATGGACCATTCCTCTTACCTTGACTTCAGCTCACTCCTTTATTTCTTTCTCATTTTATTCGGTTTTCATTTATTAATTCATCACATATTGGGCATATGAGTATAGTGCTAAATTCAGATTATAGCAATGAGGAGGACATGGCTTCTGCCCTCATGGAGCTCACGGTTTGCTCCTTTTCATTGCATTTTCCTGTCTGTTCATGCGTGGCAGAAAAAGATTATCTAAGGATTGTTCAACAAAATCCTGCCATCAGACCAGGTAAGTTAGCTGTAGTTTTATATATATAGATATAGATACACATAGATACCTTTGTACACGCATATGTTTATAATGTATAATTATATATATTTATAAATATATAGTGTTTTATGAAGTTACGACTCTGTCATTATCTTTTATTGAATTATTGTCTCCGTTTGCTCCTCATCAATTCAGTCTATTAACCTCCTGTGACATGACCCCTGGAAGGTCATGACTCACTTCCCAGTTGTCAGATGCAATGCCCTTTTCCAGTTTTCTATTGTCCTTGACTTCTCAGAGCATTCGACAATGTTGAACGCCCGCTTCTTCCAGCCCTTCTTCTCCGTTCCTTGCCTTCCTATCCTGGTTAGGATCATGGGTTTTAGCATCAGGTCAAACTCACTTTGAATCCTTGCTCTGCCATTTTCTGGCTTTATGAAAGGAAGCAGGAAGCAGTCACTCCAGCTCTGTGCCTCTGTTTGCTCACCCATAAAGTAGGAATAACGTTACCCCATATCTCACAGGGCTTCATAGAGTGAGGATTAAATGTGATAACATATATGACACACAGTGAGCCCACCACTCAACTCCTTTTTCTTCCCTCCAAGTGCGTCCTGTGTCCAGGTCCCTGAATTTGAGCATCTGTCATCTCAGCCAACACCCTGTCTTTTGGATCTCGTCCTTTCCTTTGTCCGCGCCCCCCCAGGTGGATGAGAATGACTTTCTAATCACTATCTCTAACTCTGACTTCTAACCCAAGCGTCAGCCCCACCTCACTACCCAGTGTGCTCAGTATCAAAGATAAGTACACAACCTTCATTTTTCAGAAACATTCGAGCATAGTGTTAGCGCTTCACTCCTACGTGCAATGGCAGAGGAGGGAAAACCAGGCTGGGTAAGACGGGCTAAAGCCAAGTTGACTGTCTGTCCCTGACTGCTCAGACCGGTGCTGGGTAATGCATGCTGTCCCAGTGTCCTATCTGATGACACTGTCTTCCGTTCCAACAGAGTCACAGTTAGGAGGATAAATTATATGGTTACCTTAGTTAAGGCTAATGTTTGAGCATAGATGAATTACTTCATTTATTTGCTTATTCATTTGGTTTTTTACTAAACAAATATTGAACTTTTCTTCTGAGTCAAGCCTTGGGGCCAGAGAACTGAACAATATGTGATCCCCACTCAAGAAATTCACAGTCCAATGGATGGGACATATAGTAAGCCAATGATTATAGAATAGTGCAACCAGTGTTGTGACAGGGGTTAACCCAGGATGCCAGGAAGAGACAGAGAGAGAGAGAGAGAGTGCCTGAAGGGTGAGTGAGGGGACTGAAGGGTACAGGTAGGCCTGGGGATGGGGTAATGAATGGGGTTTTGTATTCCATATTAGCCACTCTCTCACATGCACGTAGAGCCCCAGGAACTGGTGCTTCCAAGGCCATTTGTCAGCACTGCCCCAAGAGCTTCCACACCCACCACCCCAGAAGCAGGCTTCCCATTTGCTGTCTCCAGCCACAGAGAAGCTTAGGGAAATGTCTCTGAAATGCTTTAATCTCAGTTAATGAGGATATGTATCTCTTTAGCTTCCAGTGGGCATGTGGTTTTCTTGACTGACATTATGTAGAGTTTTGAATTTGTTGCTTTTACAAGACAGAGTTCTTGATGTCAAACAAAACCCAAGCTAACTTGAGCAAAAAAGGGAATTTATTGGAAGGATACTGGGAAGATCATAAAAGCTATTGGAGGACTGGAGAACTATACTTGAAAATTTGGCAACCAAGGCCACACCAGTGAGGCTGATGAGGACACCATTCTGGTACCACTGCTGACAGGTATCTACCTCTGGCCATTGGATTGCCCTCCCCTAGAAATTCATCCCTGTATTTCTGGACCCTTGGCTCCCTCAGGGTTGCATTGAACTCTCTCTGATCCTTCCTGTGCCTTTGTGGCACTCACTGTCAACTCAGCTCAAGCAGGATGATCTAATGGCTGAGCCTGGGTTGCTCATGCCGTAGCTGTAGGCAAGCTGATAGAGGAAACATTGTCTCTCCTTTAGGGTCTGTCTCCCACCTGTCTTGGGATTTCCCCTGAAAAGAGGCCTGTTTGGATGCAGTAAAAAAGAAAAGAAAAAAAAAAAGAGAGACAATCCAGATGTATTACAGACCTACATATGAAAGGTAAGATAACAGGGCTTCCAGAATACAATTTATAAAAGTATCGTCATGACCGTTGATAAAGATTCCAAAATAGGACACAACAAGCAGTAACCATACAACATATATTGATAAGTTGGCCTTCAATAGAATTAAGAACTTCTCTTCATCAAAAGACATTCTAATAAGACTGAAAAGATAAGCTGCAAAGTAGAGAAGATATTTGATATATATATTCAACATATATAAAGAACAAGGAAAAGAGTGATAAACCAATTTTTTAAAAAAAATAGACAAAGACTTGAACAAGTACTTCACAAAGTCGATATCCAAATGGCCAGTACCATATAAAAAGATGCTTGACCTCGTTCGTCATCAGAGAAATGCCCATTTAAACCATGGTGAGATACCATATACATCAGATACAATATACATCAGATGAGATACAATATACATCAGAATGGCTAAAATGAAAAAGACTGACAGTAGTAAGTGTTGATGAGGATGCTGAGCAACTGGTACACTCATATGTTGCTCTTGGGATTGATACAACCATGCTGAAAACAGTTTAGCAGAATCTAACATACACTTTCCTTATACCTCAGCAATTTCACTGGGTATATAGCCAATGTGGGCAGATGTCCATTGAAGGACAAGTATGTGAATGATCATGCAGCTTTAGCAGCTTCATTCATAATAGCCCCAAACTGGAAACAACCTAATGTCCATCAACAACACATAAAAATAAAATTTGTTATTTTCATATGATGGAGTCCTACCTGCAACAGCTACACACAACGAGTTAATCTTACAGACATAATATTGAGCAAAAAAATTCCAGAAATAAAAGAGTATAAATAATGTATGATTTCAGTGATGTGATTTTCAAAAACAAGTGAAACTGATCTATAGTGAAGGAGGTCAGAAGAGTGGGCATCTTTAGGGTATTTGCAAGAGGCCAAAGGGGACTTTCCAGGGTGTTGGAAATGATCTATATCTTGATCTTGGGCTTGCACTTAAGATTCGTGCGCTTTTATAGGGTATTTGTCACACTTCAAACGGTTTTAAAGAGCTTGCTCACAAAAATGGAGAGTGCTCTATTGGTTTGGTTTTCATTAAATAAATATATCCAGATGGTAATCATTAAAATAGGACAGGAAAATTTATGATGAAAATTGACAACCTCTTGTTCCAACTCCTTTTCTTTGTAGTACTAGTTGCCAGCTTGAATTTTTAAAACAATTTCCTCTTTTAATGCTTCTGCCATAACTCTAAATAATATGTTTACACTTGAATTTCTTGATTTATATTCTTTAGATAAGATATATGGATTTTTCACTATGAATAGAAGATTTGGATCACACACACAATTTCCCCCTTCACTCTACCCAACATTTTATAATTTTACTATTATCTGTTCTTGTATTATAACTTTAAATAATATAATAAACTGTCATATCTTGTCCTGTCAACATTTGACAGTATCTCTCTACTACCAACTTTATGAGATAAGAATAATAGCAG